>NC_079165.1:23623073-23635573 GCF_947568905.1 Ostrea edulis | reverse complement strand
ATATTTCGAATGCAGTGTGTATCATGTATGATCCTCTTAAATGTACGTTAAATAACTGTATCCCATTTCCATTCTCAATGACCGTGTAACGTGTGACAGCGTGGCGAGAATTCTATCGTCATCGAAAGCAAGTTTTTAGACTTGCCTAGATGGTCGAGCCACAGGCACTCGACGTTTTAAATATCTATAATAAAAAAAAATTGTCTTCCTGTAAACATAATATTGACAAGGTATACCACGCCGCCATCTTGGTTTTCGTTTTTACCAGCTGCATCGCTTGAAAATTTCGGCGAAAAGTTCGATATAATACAATAATTAGAACCCTACCGTCTAGCAACAACTCTGTCAAGGTCTTACCTCTCGCATCGTCATGGTGAACTGGAAATAAAGTCCATTTATCGGCTATAATCAACCGTCAAACATCGTCTACTGCTTCTCAAATGCGAGAAATCGCTGAAAGGTGGACGTACGTTGACATAATTTTGGGATAGCCCTTTTTTCATTGGTCGATAAAATTAAAAATAGTAAATATTATAATTAGCAGTAAATATGTTCTAGTGAGCGAGGTAATAGATCTTGAACATTATTCTATTAATATGTACTTTATTTATTTTTTAAAACGTTAAACATGATAACTTCACTTATTCATGCATTCGTTTCTGTTGAAAGTAAATTTCATAACGTAATAAGAAAAATTCACACACACATGCACGCTCGCCTACACGTGGGTATACTCTCAAATGTACACAGTAACATTTATATATCCATGCAAATGTTCTGTCCTGCTTATCTGTAAATTTTCAGTGTTGTCACAATGGGTGACAAAACGTGGGTTGGAGTCGAAGCGGGGGGGGGGGGGGGGGGGGTCATGAACATTTCCAATGTTATTTGGTAATGTGATAGATTTACTAAATTTCCCGTGCCAGCCTGTCCCGAAACCACACAATTGTGCCGAGTTTTATTGTTTGCAGGACTGCAACTACCCTGCATTCAGTGCCCCCCCCCCCCCCCCCCGGCACAAGCGTCAGTGGGTACATTGGCAAGGGAATTCTCATTTGCATAATGATGTCAACTTCCGTCCCTAGATCAGGATTTATCGCATTTTGAGGAGCAGTAGACGATAGTTGATGCTTGATTATATCTGATCAATGGACATTATTTCGAGTTTTCCATAACGATGCGACAGATAAGATATTGACAGAGTTGTTGCTAGACGGTAGGGTTCTAATTATTGTATTATATCGAACTTTTCGCCGAAATTTTCAAGCGATGCAGCTGGTAAAAACGAAAACCAAGATAGCGGCGTGGTATACCTTGTCAATATTATGTTTACAGGAAGACAATTTTTGTTATTATAGATATTTAAAACGTCGAGTGCCTGTGGGTCGAGCGGTCTAGCGTGCTGGTTATATGCTGCTAGGAGATTTGGTTCCGCAGGTCGTGAGTTCAACCCCGGGTAGGGGCGGAAGTGGGTATCCACATAAAAAGTGAAATTTTCTGTGCTTTATATATATATATATATATTGTAAAACTTATACGGTACCAATTTTGATGCACCAGATGCGCATTTCATATATATATATATATATATATATATATATATATATATATATATCCAATAATAAAAGTCAAGAAACACAAAACTCGAATAACATTTAACTGATAGCGTTTTGGCTTTAATGCCTCTTTAGACAGTTATAAAATGAAATAATATTGCTAAGTAACGTCAACATATCACGACGTAAGTATAATACACACAATATTAGACAATACTTGGAGATCAATTACAAAGTTCAGTTCAATGTAGTTTCAATTTTACACAGTTATTTTCTATTAAGTTTGGGATTAAACAATTTTATAAAATATTCCTCCTTTGTAACTCTGGAAATTTCGCAGTCATTATACATTTTATAAAATGGAAAGATGTTGAAATCTTCATGACCGCAATTGGCAAAATGTTCGGAACATGGCGAATTTCTTATACTTGAATCGCGAATTTGCTGCTTGTGGACGCGCACACGGGCGTTCAGTTTGTTGGTTTGTCCAATATAGTTTTCATTACAGGTAGGGCAGGTCATACAATATATTACGTTTTCGGATTTGCATGTCATGTTAGAATTTGGTGTTAATTTTTTGCCGCATTTAAGAATTTTTTCTCTGCCTTCCTCTAAATGATTACATGTACCGCAACGTGAATCCCCACATTTTTGCACGGGTTTGGAATTTTCCGTAGTAAATCGGGCGCGCGTTAGAATTCCCTTCAGATTAGGAGCCTGTCTTCTGCTGTTTTTTATTTGAGATTTTTTTATCAGGTTTTTGAGATTTGGGGATTGTTCTAATATAGGAAAAAATCTTCTAGCTGTTCCAAAAATATTGTGGTTGCGTGGGTTATGCGTAATTACAAAAGGAAAATCGTTGTTTACATCGTTTTCTTCGTATCGGGATTTTTTTAAGATAGATATAGGTGTGCTCCGTGCTTTGGTAATTCCGTCATTAATGAGGTTTTCCGGATAATGTTGTCGTCGAAGGTATGCTTTTTGACCGTAAAGAAGTATCCGTAATTATTGTACATATCCGTCTAGTCATGTTGTATGGAATGTTATGTTTAGTATGGGAAGGGTGGCATGTATGGAAATCCAAATATTGATGTGAATCTGTTTCTTTGCAATAAAGATCCGTGATTATATTGGTATCATCCTTAATGATTCGGAGATCCAAAAATGGCAGTTCTTTATCACTCACATCCATAGTAAATTGAATTGATAGATGTAATTGATTGATTTTAGCACGGAATTTTTGTAAATCATCTGTAGTTTTATTCCAAAACATGAAAATATCATCGAGGTATCTTTTCCAATTATGTCGAATATATTGAGATATCCCCTTACGAAACAGCATGTAGAGAAATAAATGATATTATGTGATTGAAATCCATCTGGCATAGGCTTAGCTTGGGTTCGAATATTACCGAGGCAGGGGGTCTGGGGGGCTGCGCCCCCTAGAAGCTATCGACATTTTAACAACGTAAAAGGTGTTGTTGTTTTTTTTTACCGAGGCAGCTGCCTCGGTTGCCTCAATGGAAGCTACGCCACTGTCTGGTCATCAATTTATATATATATATATATATATATATATATATATATATATATATATTCTGAAGAGCCGTAGAGCGAAAGTGCTTTGGGATAAATGTGAAAACACCACGGACCACTGGGTACACCAGAGGTGGGGTCGGTCCCTAGGTGGAAAAAGTATCTCATGTTGACTGGTCACACACTGGTCTTGATGTTGATTAGATGAAGTAATTTGTAATCAGAATCAGTGCGGAAAAAACCTGCCCAACAATCGGTATAAAACACATGAGACGGCATTGACCCAATGACAGGTTGGATTGGTGAATTAGATCGCTATAACGACAATAGAATATAGAATTTACGAAATGATGACTTAAAACGAGACTATTGAAACTATTACAGAAATGAGTTTGATATAAAAATGCAACTTTGAATATTCATTCGATTTACACTCAAACTACTGTGGGGCCATGATAAAGATTCAAAGGCATGCTTTGGATTACAAGTACATGTACAACGCATCTCTTTAGATTAGCTTTTAATTTGTGATTATTTTTATATACTTAGTGCTCTTACATACAGCTCTTAGTGCTGTTAACAAAACAAAAACAAAACAAACAACAACAAAAAACCCAAAAAAACCTGCTGTTTTTTTTATTATACTTATGTCCTTTTTATGTATTTAATTCTTCCTAAGGGTTGTTTTAAATTGTTTCATATGTTATTAGGGTAATCATATCATATCGCTATATATTAATAATAATATTTATGCATATTAATTCTGACACTATAAATATTTTATTCACACATTCCTAAGCACCTGATCTCACCTCTGGTGTGTCCAGGGGTCCGTGTTTGCCCAACTATCTATTTTGTATTGCTTGTAGGAGTTATGAGATTGATCACTGTTCGTTATCTTCACCTTGCATGTATGTGCACATCGATTTTATATGATCTTTTCTTTCACATTTGTAAAGCGCTCTAGAGAACTAATGTTGTTAGGGCGCTATATAAATCTTTTAATTACAATTACAAATTGTCTTTAAAGGAATTATCAGACTATAGTACTTGTCATGGTCAAACATATTTGCGTAACTTTAATTCACTAGGAAGGTGATGTAGATGCATAGATATTGAAACGAAACTAAAAGGTTGGTTTACAGAAATCATCAATAAAGAGAAAAAGTTCCCACAAACGCACTACGTAAAACTAGTTTAGTACATTTTACCTGTAGATCTGACAACTTGGTCTGTGGACGGACAAGTGTAATATATTGATGACGGAGACATAATTATAAGTAAAGGTAAGGTTTATCCCTAAATAATCCTTTTTATACCTAAATCAAGCATGGAAAGTTAAAAAATACTTAATTGAAAAATGTCCACCTAGTAAGCGAATTAACATGTTTTTACATTAAAACTTCCCTCGTAAAAAGTGCTAAATTGCAATTTACATAATCGCTTCCTGGGAAGACTTATTGAAACCACTCTTTACGTGATTTTTACATAACCCTTTATGTGACCTTATTATGAATCTTTAACGTTCAGTCATTTTCTCCTTTTTCCAAAATCACGGTTAATGTAAAGCCATATTTTCAGACAACTGCCTCTGATTTTTGGGGGATGAAACGTGGTATATAAGAGATTAACAGAAATGATGGGTTATGTCAGTTAATCAAACCGCGCCGGTAATTTCATCAAGAGAGATGAATCTGAATTACATTTTCCTGTTAGCTATGGTTCGTACGCTGGTGAAGGGATTTCCTAGTGCTGTTCCTTTGTCATTGGAACGTATTTTCAGAGGTATGTTAAGGTACACTGTAATAATGACACATTACATTGACGTTGAACAATTCATTCTTCGTGGGATATTAAGTTATTGTTCTTGCAAAAGCTAACTTATATACCTCTAATACATTGTATAGTGGACAAATACTTTTGTTTGTATGATTTGTTTTACCATTAAGTGGTCATTTGGGGTGAGGGTGGGGGAGAGTGGATCAATTTTTATTTCATTTCATTGAAAATTTATTTTAATTCTAGAGATGCCCCCCAAAAGTATGGAGTTTGAGAGGCATATCAATAATACGTTTTAATTAATTGTCATTTAGGGAAAAAAATACGATTTCTTTAAAGCTGTAAGAACCTGATGTCAAAAAAAAAACACACAAAAAAAAACCCGAAAGAAATAAATAAAAATCGCACAATATTGACAATATCCTAAAGCATACATACCTTAGAACCTACAGTTGTATTGAAATTGAATTATCTTATACTACTTATATTTTTACACTAACTGTATATTTAATCATTGGGTATTTATACTTACAGAGTCTAACACTAGTAACTATGGAAGTATACCTTCCCTTTGGTTACACCCCATTTTCTCACGTGACGGTGAAGACAGAACTAGAACGCCTCGAAAATTTGTTACCACAACGAACATTCCAATGACATCAACTGTAAGAAATGGGCAGAATAAACGTCCAGGTTAGGTTATTAATTATTATTTGTTTGATAAACAGAAGTTTCATAGAGTATATGTGCATGAATACCTTCGATTATCTTTACTTTGTATACATGTATAAAGAAAGAGGACGATAACAACAGTGATCAATCTCATAACTTTTATAAGAAATGCAAAATAAAAGGTTGGGCAAACACTAGCTGCAATAGTGTAGCCCTATCCGATTTTTTTTTTATTCTGACGTTTTTGGGATAGGGCTACCATTCCATATGATCACGGTAATGGTACAAAATAATTTTATGAATAACCGATAATAAGCTCCGTGTATTAGTCCCAAATGTTGTTTACACCAAAAAGAGTACCAACTTTGTGCTTGGGCATGTCTAGTAAAGGTGTTTTTCATTAAACATCATGTACAGCATGCACAATTCTTCATCTGCTCCGCCATGCTTGTTATCGCGAGATCTCGTAGGTGAATCTACTGAAAAACCTAAACATTGACAATCTGCGCGAAAATGTAGTTACTCGAGCCACTCCGACAAAGAAAGGAAAATCATATGGTAGCAGAAAGAATTTACACTCTGCTGATCGTTTTTTAACTTGATATTAAACCTAAACCTTTTTAATACCGACAAAATGCGTTCTCCTCCGTACTCGTCCATTGATGTAAATACTACTTTATATGGCATATGCAAATAACTTTACAATCGGAAGAGAAATTGGAATATATAGCAATTGTTGAAAACGGTAGAATATAGCTTCACAAATCATAAATGGCACGTTTTAAATTTATATATTGACTAAGAAACATAGAATATCATTTTATTTACGTAAAGAAAGTCAGCAAATGTTTAGAATGATCGCAAATGTTGCGGGAGTGAACCACTCCCGCATTTGCACCATTTCGGAGATCATAAGGAGTCGTGCCCCCCCCCCCCCCCCCCCCCAAAAATCGGAGAAGGCTACATTATTGCAGCTAGGCAAACATAGACCCTAGGATATACCAGAGGTGGGGTCAGCTACCTAGGAGGAGTAAGCAGCCCCTGTAGACCGGTCACACCCGCCATTAGCCCTATGTCTTGATCAGGTAAACGGAGTATTCCGTAGTCGGTTAGGTATGAAACACGTCGACCAGCATTTGGCCCAATGATAGGTTATATGAGCAAAGTAGATCATTATAATGACCATAGAATTTGCGAAATGCTGACTTTAAAGGAGACTGTTGAAACTCCTGTAACATCAAATTGTTTGTCAGTAGCCTGCCTCGATTTAATATGAGATGATAAATCTCATAATCAATAAATATCCATCGCGTCTTCATTGTAACACGCCCAATTGCTAATATTTAAAACATGTCTAGAAATATGAAAGTGTTGGAGAAAATAACCTTTGGTTTAAATTGTTAACAACATGATGGAAAAAAAACAAAACAAGACTGAATGTAAATATATGATAGTAGATACTGCCATGAGGGAAAGGCATATTTTCTGCATCGATTTACCTGAATAAAGTATGAGTGATGACAGTAATTTCTTCCTATTTAAATTATTTACATTACCTATGATCTTTGATATCTTTACAAATTGTATTGATAGCCATTTCCTCATGAATGCGCCGCAGTTGTGAACAATGCGCGTATGAGTCTGGATACATGTGATATGTCTGGATACATGTGATATGTCTGGATACTTGTGATATGTCTGTATTCAAAGGGCCAAGGATTCCGACAGAAATGAAAATAAAAAATGGATATGCAAAATGATATTTATTTCTGCAATGAATTTTAACAATATTGAATTTTTCATTTATTACCAAGCTTTAAATTTTTTTACATGTTGTAAGTTACATCAATACGTCTGAGATTTGTAAACTATTGTGTTTTTGTTTTGTTTGCAGGACGGATGAGTGGATCGCCTGTGACCACTGGTAGTGGCCTTTGTTCGTTTTGTCGGCGATACAGACGCCCCCAAATACGGAGTACCTGTAGATGGCGACTCTGTTCCCAAAAATGATATATACATGTTTTTCTGAAAAGTAACTACGGATTAGTGACTATTTCCTCCCTGCAAGTCATGCATAAGGAGCTGATCCACCAAGTTCGTTTTAAGTAATGTGATTTAAATTTATGCTTATTTCTCGGTATATGTAGTCTAACAATGTTTTACCAAAAATGAAAATTAAATTCTTAAAATGAAATTCTGATTGATTGTTTTGAATATAGCGTCCGTCGTTTGATATATCTTCATTCATAAGTATTCAAACAAAGATTGCCGAGGGGATCAGTGTTAGAATAGGACTTCAGTACCTCGTGCTTGTCGAATGAGGCGACAAAAATGGGGCGGTCCTTCGGATGAGACCGCAAAAATCGAGATCCCGTGTCGCAGCAGGTGTGGCACGATAAAGATCCCTTCCTGCTCAAAGACCGTAAGTGCCGAGCATAGGCCTAAATTTTGCAGGCCCTCATCTTTCTCTCAATTTTTTTTTCATTTCTTACATCATTTACATAGCTTATTTTCATTTATTTATTTTGTTACTTATTATTATCTTTTATAAATTATTTATTCTTAATGCATAGTTAAAATAGAATCTCTCTGGGTACGAGTTAACTTTACTATTTGTCAACGTAATTGGGTTAACTCGTTCCACTTGAGATTAATTAAGTCTATTTTTTTTCATTTCGGACAGTTTGGATCAGCTCTTTGGACGAATAAGGCATGTCCTAATTCGCTCCACTTTTAACATTGATTGACAAGCCTAAAGACCAAAAAACATGTAGTCTGCGTTGTAAATTACGTTTGTAGATTAGTGTAGTTGTAGTGCTAGATGTATTTATATGTAGTTTATGTTAATATGATTACGGTGTGACCGTTGGGGCGAGCGCAGCATATCTGAATACATTTTCAAAAAATTTATATTGAAAACAAGGAAAACTGATCTGGTTCACTGTCAATACGTAGGATTACTGTCTTGCTCTTCTCGCCAATGTAGGAACCAGTTTAGCGGGAAATGCAACGAGCGTGTTGTGACGTAACCCGGTAGTTGTGACGTGACTGTTTACATTTCTTTAGACAATATTTTAAAAAGAAAAAGAAAGGGGGAAGAATATGATTGTCATCTTTTCCTTTCAAATAAGAAAGGTTTGTAATACTTCAAAGATTTTTTTAATTATTATTTTACGAATCGAACCATCCGCCATTTTGTACGAGGGACTTCTGGGATTGGCGTAAAAAAAAAATTCTTGTTAGAGGTTGAGATTTAGCTCGGATTATTTCCCGCGCTCTAGTCATTAGAGCTCGCAGTACGAGCCGCTGCGCTCGCTAATATGTATACGGTGTGACCGTTGGACCGAGCGAAGAATGTAATTGTCATGATTGGAGAGTCGCAAGTGGTAATCATAATTCCGTTAAGTACGGTAGATTATGATTCATTTAAAAATATATATTTTGATTGAAATTTTCCTTGCGCTAAACACCCAGTAACATCTCAGTATTAAAGGGGTTTATATGGGGACAACAGTTTTACGGGATCCGCCTATTCATTGAACGCGGGAAATAAAACGCAAGGCGACGTAAACAGTACATCGTGACGTCACATTTAGCCTCGACTTTTTTCTCGTTTTCAAAGCAAACAATTATAAACAATAATACAATGCGTATGCAATGAAAAAGGCCGTTAAAACTAAATAAAATTAACCAATGAATTCAAAATTGTAAAAAAGTAACCGTAATTTTATCGTATATTCTTATTCAAAGAAACTCATGAACTCGTTCATCTATTTAGTCGTATTACGGTTTTATATGTATTTATTTTCTAAAACCTGTTACAATGATAATTATACTATTCACTTTGAACAAACTGAGTGTTTAAATTACTAATTGCACGTCAGAGTTTTCTATTATTGGCATTCAAAATAAAACACGAATAACTGTTGAAGCAGGTAATGAAAAAATAAATGGCGGCGCCCATATGGATCACGAAAATTTCATTGAACGTATATAGAGATTATCTCTTTTTCTTTTGCTGATTTTGACTTTTTTCTTCTACATACGTGTTACCTTTAGAGCCTTGCTTCGCGGACGGGCCTTCGGCCCGTCCGAGCTTTGCTCGGTATTATTCTCTGAACATTGATATTGGCCACATTATGTAATTCTTTTCGGGGACGAGTCGTCCCGAAAATTTGACAATCTGGTTGTTCGTGTCGTTGGTCATTTTAGTGCTTTGTATAATTTTTATGCCCCCGAGATCGAAGATCGGGGGGCATATTGTTTTTGTCCTGTCTGTCATTTTGTAATTCTGTCTGAAACTTTAACCTTGCTAATAACTTTAAGTATTCCTTGTGACAAGACCTTTCCGTGGGTACCAACATTTCTGACCCTGGGACCTTGACCTACTTTTTGAAAACTTTAACCTTGCTAATAACTTTTGAACAGTAAGAGACAGAGCTTTGATATTTCACATGAGTATTCCTTGTTACAAGATCTTTCCGTTGGTATTGAACCTTTTGACCTTGACATTTTACCTACATTAATTTTTTTTTACCATTGGTCATAACTTCTAATGCAATTGTCGGGGGCATTTGTGTTTCACAAACACATCTTGTTTGTATTTGACCTGGTATCCTTTCCATGTTGTGGATCCGACACTTTGAGGTATCGGGTGTTGATATATATATATATATATATATATATATATATATATCTACACATATATAGAACTCTAAACACACTCCAGCCACCCTGAATCTACAAAAGAATCTATTCCCTTTGAACTTGGGCTCCGTGCGCGTAGAATTTGTTCCACAGAAGAAACATATCAAATCCAGCGGAAGAAAATAACGAAAAATCTAAGAAAACGCGGTTATTTAGATAATGATGTAGAAAATGAACTTAAGAAAGAGATAAACTAGACCGATCAAATCTCTTAAACTACAGAAAAAAGACGAAGCAGAGTAACCATGTTCCCAATATTCATAAGATTTTTAAAAAACCGTCAAATTCTTGAAAATTCTGACCGCCTCAAAAACGTTTTTAGAGATATGCCCATAGTGGCTTTTAAAAGAGACAAAAATTTAAAAGACATTCTGGTACATAAGAAACACAATAATCGATTTTTTAAAAAAGAAAATTTATGCGAGCCGTGTGGTGCTAAAAAGTGTACTTTATGTCAATAAAACTAATCAATTTGTAGACTGTAACGGTAACAAATATCATATCAAAAATCATATCAATTGTAAATCCAGCAATGTAGTTGTTTTACAAAAAAATGCAACAAAATTGTATATGTGGGAGAAACTGGGGTAACTTTATACCAAAGGCATGTTTTGAATTTGTCATTTATTAGACGAGAAACTGATGACCCTGTTGCTTTTCATTTCTATACGGATTCTCATACTATTAACGATTATTTTACAATAGGAATTGAAAAACTTTACAAAGATGACATTTATCGTCGCTTTAGAGAAAATTTATGGAATAAAAAATTAAATACTTATGTACCACACGGAATAAACAAAAGGGAACATTTTTGTCTTTAATAATTAATGTCTTGTAAGACTTGTATGCAAAGGACGTGTTGTAATAACTGATTATAACAATATTGATGTATTACGATTAACTACTTACTGTCATATTTCTTGTTTGTATTTACTTTGGCCAGTAGTTGACTGCTTTGTGAACAAACATTTCTAAAATTCTGTTTCATTACTAATACCAAATATTTAATTGTACGCATAGTAATATTTTAGGATGTGTCCACGAGGTCGGGTGAGTATTGTTCATTTTATTATTAGACTCTTACCTTTCCCAAATGTTTTTCGCGTAATATCAACTTTGACGTTTATAATACTTACTGTGACGTCATAGTACTTTCGTGTATGTAGTCGTGCGTTACGTTGCTATGCGAGATAAAGACGATATATATATAGATATACATGTATATATATATAGATAGATAGATAGATATGTTTTCTACATGTAAGAGACGGAGAGCGAACTTGGAAAGCTATAATTGTGTATGGGGTTTGATTCCAATATACGTGTACGTGCACCACTACCAATGCTACATGTAGTGCATTGAAACCAACGGCAGTATTCAAATATTAAAGAGGTATGATGACATGTCGTTGAATATTTTCTCAGATCCATATCTATTGTGGTTCGCATTGATTTGGTAACATTCTTAAAAGTGATT
Source organism: Ostrea edulis (assembly GCF_947568905.1). Taxonomy (NCBI): domain Eukaryota; kingdom Metazoa; phylum Mollusca; class Bivalvia; order Ostreida; family Ostreidae; genus Ostrea; species Ostrea edulis. The sequence continues at coordinate 23,623,843 of NC_079165.1, read as the reverse complement.
ATAACTTATCAGTTAGTTTCAAATACGTAAATTTTTCATTCCTCTATGGAAATAACCAGAACATTAATTTTGAAAGTGAAAATCAAATAGCTGACTTCATCAGCTATTGAAAAATATGAGAGGGTAAATTCTGTGGCTGGCCTCTTGTTTCTCTGTAATTTCTGCTTCCCTTGTTCATAATGAGCCATTTGATTTTACAAAATGCTGACCTCACAGCATTATTGCATACAATATTTTCCGACTTCGATTAAGTTTTCCGTTCCGCGTTTTAGCAACACCCCTTAAAAACGGATGTCCCTTTTCACAGTAGGTTTGGCACGCTAAAGAACCCTCACCGCTCAATGGCTGTGAGCACTGAGCAAAGGCCTAAATTTGAAGCTCTTCCCCGGTCTTGGTGACGTCTCCATATGAGTAAAATAAATTCCCTCGAGAGACAGGGGATGCTTACTCCTCCTAGGTACCTGATCCAACCTCTGGAATATCCAGGGATCAGGATATAGGGCTCACGGCGGGTGTGACCGGTCGACAGGGGAGGCTTAATCTAATACAATAATATGTATTCTACGTATCCACACCAGTCGCCACATTGGGAATGATCTCCAAAACATGCAAAGGTATAGCGCTGATATTTGTTGTGTAACGTTTTCCGTCTTAGGTAGTTACAAAAATATTTGTGGATCCTCTTATTTCTGAAATTTACCGAACAAAAACAAGCTATTGGATTTTCTATGAATTTATTAAGATTGGAATTAATTTACTAATTATTGTAA